>NC_141063.1:12774810-12777310 GCF_041138505.1 Cibotium barometz
TTCTCCTTCCACATGTAGCAACAATAAGTCTGATAAGGCTCTTGATAAAGGCAAGAAAAAGTCCAGGTGCAACTATTGTAAGGCAAATGATCATGTCATTAAGAATTGCCCTAAGCTAAAGGCTAAAGAGGCAAAGAAGAAAGAGTCAAATGCAGCCACAATAGCGGATGCTTCTACAAATGCAGATTCTGCAAATGTTGTGCAGGATACAGAATGGGCGTTTAGCGTGTATTGCCAGTATGACCCATCTGTACATGATGCATGTTTGGCACTTTCTGTTGACTCTCATGTATGGTATTTTGACAGTGGTACTACAAAGCACATTACCTCGCATCATGATATGTTCACTTCTCTTTAGGCTGTCCCTAATGGGAATACTGTCACATGTGCCGATAATGCTTCTTACCCAGTGAAGGGCATTGGTAAAATTATGCTTACTGCTACAAATGGCAGCGTTTTCACACTTTCAGATACTTTGTATGTGCCAGGGATAAAGAAGAATCTATTGTCTGTCTCTACGCTTGCTAGACTTGGACTTGTAGTCAAATTTGTGGATGACAGATGTACTGTTCATGATTTGACTTCTGGTGATACGATTATTGTATCTGGCACCTTGTTTCGTGGGCTGTATAGGCTCAATTCTTATGACAAGTGTGTGGAAGATTCAACAAATGCAGTTTCTGTTGAAAAGGCAGTTTCAGATGCAAAACTATGGCATGCTCGTTTTGGTCATCTGAACTTTGCTAGTTTGCTACGTTTGCAGAAATTTGATATGGTTGCTTCATTGCCCCCTCTTGAGGCACCATTGAAACATGTTTGTGAAGGCTGTATTTTGGGCAAAATGCAGCGTTCTACGTTTCCAAAGGATGGTTCTGTGCGGGCCAATCGCAAATTGCAACTTGTACATAGTGATGTATGTGGGCCTATGCAAACTCCGTAATTTGGTAAACACTTGTACTTCGTGACTTTCATTGATGATTACTCAAGGCATGCATGGGTATATCCACTGAAGGCAAAGTCCGAAGTGTTTTTATGCTTCAAACAGTTTTTGCTTATGGTTGAAAATGTATCCAATTGTAATGTGGGCACCCTCCGTTCTGATCGAGGGGGGGGAGTACATGTCTAAAGAGTTTGATGCATTTCTGGCTAGTCGTGGGATAAAACACCAATGTACAGTGCCATATACCCCTCATCAAAATGGTGTTGCTGAGAGAAAAAATAGGTCACTTATGGAGATGGCACGATGTATGGTCAAGAGCCAAGCTTTGCCACATGCGTTTTGGCTTGAGGCTGTCATGTGTGCTGCATATGTACTCAACAGGTGTCCCACTAAGGCCTTGCAGTCTATTACTCCATACGAAGCTTGGCATGGCAGGAAGCCTTCTATTGGTCACTTGCGTGTCTTTGGTTGCTTGGCTTATGCTTTAGTGCCTATGTAACAACGTAGAAAATTGGATGATAAGGCTGTCAAATGCATTTTTGTTGGCTACAGTGCTGAGAGCAAGGGTTACAGATTGCATCATCCATAGTCAAAGCGTATCTTGATTAGTTGAGATGTTGTTTTTGTGGAAGATGCTGTGCAGCCTTTGTTATCATGTACCAAAGAGACAGGTGTGAGCTCACGGGATGTATTTGATACCTTGTTACCTCTATTTACAGGTGGGAATTCAAATGTAAGTCCTAATGAGGTAAATATTCAGCCTATGCAGATTTCAAATGACATCATAGATCAGCCTATTTCTGATGTAGATTTACAGGATGTAATTTATGAGGATAGGGCTGAAAATGAACAGGCTAGAGGTATGCCTAAATGGCTGGTGCAAACCTTGCATGATAGTAAAATTGATGCACCTATGTCTAGTCGTACTCGTTCAGGTTCTCAGCATGCCTCTTATGCATCAGATTGTTATGCTTTGGCTATGTCTAGTATGTGTGAAAAGGAAGAACCTCTTTCATTTGATGAGGCACAAAAATCAGAAAATTGGTTGGCTGTAATGCAAAGTGAATATGATGCTATAATGAAGAATGGTACATGATCTTTGTGTGATTTTCCTATTGGTAAAAAGGCCATTGGATGTAAGTGGGTTTTTAAGTTGAAACGAAAGCCAGATGGCAGTGTTGATCGCTATAAGGCTAGACTTGTTGCAAAGGGTTATGCTCAAGAAAAGGGCATTGATTTTGATGAGACCTTTGCTCCCACTTGTCGTATGACTACCATTCGTAGCATTTGTGCATTGGCAGCTCATAATGGTTGGAATGTACATCAGTTGGACATAAAGACTGCGTTCTTGAATGGAGATTTGCATGAGGAGGTGTATGTATCGCAGCCTTGTGGTTTTGTTCAAAGAGGGTAGGAAAACAAAGTGTGTAGGTTTAAAAAGGCTTTATATGGTTTAAAGCAAGCTCCACGAGCTTGGTATGAAAAGATACATGCATATTTGACTGCACATGGTTTTCAGAATAGTCCAATAGAAAGCACTTTGTATGTTAAATGTGTGGA